>NC_080163.1:24642823-24654813 GCF_950295315.1 Erinaceus europaeus | reverse complement strand
ATCGTTCTCAATGGGATAAAGCTAAAAGCTTTCCTCTTAAAATTGGGAACCAGACAAGGATGTTCACTATCTCTACTGTTACTCAATATAGTTCTGAAGGTTCTCGCCACTGCAATTAGACAAGAAAGAGATATCAAAGACAGACAGATGGAAAAGAAGAAATTAAACTATCACTGTTTGCTGATGACATGATATTATACCTAGAGAACCCCAAAGACACAGTCCTCTTGTGGACCTATCCAGGACTTTGCCCTCCCTGTATAGCAGCAATGGTAGGGTCTGCCTCACTCTCTGAAGACAGGCTGGGTCAGCCTACTTTGCCACTCAAGGAAGATTGGTCCTGAAATGAGTGTAGCCTAGAATGTTCCTATCTGTGATCAGGGACTATGAGCTTAGACTGATGGGGACTCAGGTTGCACAGACTCCTGTGTTAAATATAAATATATGTGAACCCTAGGTCAAATCCATGGTGTTAACAGCTAATGATATTTATATAAGTTTTTCATATATGGGAGCTACTCTGTGTCCTAACCCAGCTTTCTAGTCCTATTCCCTACTCTGACACTATCATTCCAGTCAACACTTTTAGTCCACCTGCATGTTAGCTATCGGGCTCAGGCAAGAATTACTAAAGTTATGGGCCATATAAAACATACCTAAAATAGACTTCCTAATTTCTTCCCACATGAAGACCCCTAGTTTCATTTTCTCTATTCCTACTTTTGGGTTTTGAACAATTTGCTTTATATCTTTTTTTTTTTTTAATTTTTTATTTAAGAAAGGATTAGTGAACAAAAACATAAGGTAGGAGGGGTACAACTCCACACAATTCCCAACACCCAATCCCCATAACCCACCCCCTCCCATGGTAGCTTTCCCATTCTCTAGCTCTCTGGGAGCATGGACCCAGGGTCGTTGAGGGTTGCAGAAGGTAGAAGGTCTGGCTTCTGTAATTGCTTCCCCACTGAACATGGGCGTTGACTGGTCGGTCCATACTCCCAGTCTGCCTCTCTCTTTCCTTAGTAAGGTGGGTCTCTGGGGAAGCTGAGCTCCAGGACACATTGGTGGGGTCTTCAATCCAGGGAAGCCTAGCCAGCATCCTGGTGGCATCTGGAACCTGGTGATTGAAAAGAGAGTTAACATATGAAGCCAAACAATTTGTTGAGCAATCATGGATCCCAAGCTTGGAATAGTGGAGAGGAAGTGTTAGGGAGGTACTCACTGCAAACTCTAGTGTACTTCTGCTTTCAGGTATATATTTTGCAGTAGTTTATGGATACGTGTGCACATAAGCTCTCTCTCACAGAAACTGGTGTATATCTAGATTATGGGACTTTGTTAGAAAGTGAACTACCTGAGATGAAATTAGAGTGTACTATAAAAGGAAAGGTCTCACCCGAGTAATGAAGTTGAAGGGTTGTCATTCCACACGTGAAGTCTCTGGATACAGTCTGAGGTGAAGCATGTTGAGGTGGCAATCGTTGCTTTGGTTAGGTTGTGATCGGCGGATGCAATATTATTTGGTTTGGATTGGGAGATGCATACGGGAAAGTGGGCCCTATCCAAGGGTTCCAGGACTGGGGGAAGTAGGGGTTCTATAGTGAAGATGTGAGGTTCCTGCTGTCTTAGGGTTCAAAAAGACAATTGATAGTTAGTATTATCATCACATTATTTCTTAATTGGGTTAACTTTGAGAAGTCCCTTTGTTATGGTTTGCTGTACAGTACCCAGTATCTTGTATATAGCTGTGCTATTGGATGCTTCTAATCTACTTGGTCTAGACTTTTGAGAGAGTCCGCATATCAAATACATAGCCTATATATTAAAAAGATTCAGTTTGTCTGTTGAGAAACTTTGAGACATACAATTGATTTCCCCCTCTCATATTAATTAACTACTGATTTATATGTCTACATTTTGCTAGGAGTGTACATAAACACCATTCCCACCACCAAAGGACTGTGACCCATCCCTCCCGCCCACTCCCACCCCCAATTTGCTTTATATCTTATTGCCTTTCAGCCACCAAGTTATAGATGCTACTATGATGCTATCCTGACCTCCCAGGAAGACAGCTTCACCGTGTCCTGGAATCTCACCTCTCCAGAGCCCTACCCCACTAGTGAAAGATAGAAACAGGCTGAGGGTGTGGATCAACCTCCCAGCAAGCATCTGTGTCCAGTGGAGAAGCAATGACAGAAGCTAGACCTTCTACCTTCTGCTCCCCATAAAGACCTTTGGTTCATACTCCCAGAGGGATAAAGAATAGGGAAACTTCCAATGGAGGGAAGGGGACACAGAACACTAGTGATGACAGCTGTGTGAAATTGTACCCCTGTTATCTTACAATCTTGTTATGCATTATTAAATCAGTAATAATAAAAATTCTGAGCCCTAGTGATAATCATGATGGGAAAAAAAGGATAGCCCATAGTACTGAAACAACAAGGAGAAACTGAAAATAAAGTTAATTTAAGAGACTACAAAAACCAAAAAACAAAAAAAAGTACACAAGCATTTAACTTTGACAAATGTTACCAAAAATTATTTAAAAAGTAGAAATTTAAAAATAACTACAAATAAACTAAGCTACTAGGAGATTTTTATCAGTGAATCTAATATTATTTCTTTGAAAATAAAAAGAATGTTTGGTAAATATAATCAAGAGGAGAGTAGAATACAAATAATTCCATACAGTTACTACCTATATTGCTAACAAGTGGTGATAAGTAAATTTGTGGAAATAAATTATCACATGGAGAGGAAAGGGGCATTTCTAACTCCTTATACATGATCAGTATTATCCAAGAAAATGTTTAAAGAAGTAGACCAATGAACAATTAATGAGCATTATGGAGTTCATTCGGTTGGAAAGATATGAAGTGAGAAAGCAAAATCTAATTGCTTTTCTCTACCTCATCCTCATCATTTAGAAAATGCTGAGTGGAAAAAGAAAGTAGAAGTAGGGGTAGGGTAGATAGCATAATGGTTATGCAAAGAGACTCGCATGCCTGAGGCTCTAAAGTCCCAGGTTCAATCTCCTGCATCACTCTAAGCTAGAGCTGAGCACAAAATAATAGTCTTTCTGTATAGACATTTGATTAATTGTACAGGTAGAGTATCTTAAGGTCTATTTTAATTTTCTCCCCAGTTAATGCTATAACTTTTTTTTTTCCTCCAGGGTTATTGCTGGAGCTCAGTGTCTGTACCATGAATGCACTGTTCCTGGAGTCTATTTTTTACCTTTTGTTGTCCTTGATGTTTTATTGTTGTTGTGGTTATTATTATTGTTGTTATTGATGTTGTTGGTAGGACAGAGAGAAATCAAGAGAGGAGGGAAAGACAAAAAGGGGGAGAGAAAGGTAGACACCTGTAGACCTGCTTCCCCACTTGTGAAGTGACGCCCCTGCAGGTGGGGAGCTGGGTACTTGAACCGGGATCCTAACGTCTGTCCTTGTGCTTTGTGCCACGTGTGCTTATCCTGATGCACTACCGCCCGACTCCCTCTTTTGTACTTGTTAATCCAACCTGTTTCTCCTCATGTTTTTATTACTGTGTAGCATGAGGAATGGAATCTAATTCACCCAGTTATTCTTTATTTTACATGACTCCTAGTATTCTTGGCTCAAATAAACTTCTAGAAAGACTTTTAAGAAGCAGTTAAGATACATTTTCAAGCCTTTGCTATGTATTGTCCTTACAGAGTAAAGTACAAGTTTAAGTGGGAGAAAGTCTATAAATATTACATATTATTTGAGATGTCGCACATTTTATTTCTTGATTCACTTTGTAAAAGTTACTGTATATAATGCCACAGTGACTAGAATATCAACTTTGAGACGTGCCTGAAGATTTTGGTCTCTAATATGGAACCAAATTATTCTGCTTTTTAAAAAACTTCAATGACAACTATAAATTAGTGATAGTAATTAGAGTTGACCCAACTTTGATGCTTCTTTTGAGGCTATAGGCAACTTTCCATTATTTCAAAATTATATTACTGTTTTCCAAACATAAGACATTTATTTAAAGAAATATGTGAATAGAAACTTTCGTGAATAAGTAGATGCACTTAACTATACATATTTTATAAAAAAATATTTGTTCTCAATTCAACTATGTCAGCATAGTTGATTTTTAATATTTATAATTTTATATGATATATATTTCATAGCATCATTTATTTCATAAAGTAAGATTTGTATTCAATTCAACAATATTTATATTTGGGAGCTACTCTCTTCCCTGACCCAGCTTTCTAGCTCCTTTTCCAGCCATGACATCATCTCAGATAGTAACTTGGGTCCACCTGCATATCAGATGTCAGGCTCAGGCAAAAACTAGTATAGTCATGGGCCCTTTGGAATATAACTAAAATAGGCCTACTAGCTATCTCCAAAATGGAGACTCCAAATCTTCATCTGCAATATTTCAGCCTTTAGGTTCATGATTAGTTAACAATTTGTTTGGCTTTATATGTTAACTCTTCTTTCAGCCACCAGATGCTGAACATAAATGCCAGCTGGACTTCTTTGGGCAGATGACCCCACCAATTTGTTTTGGAGCCCCACTTTGTCAGAGCCCCTCCTTGCTAGGGAACGAGAGAGACAGGATGAGAGTATGGATCAACCTGCCAACACCCATGTTCAATGAGGAAGCAACTACCGAAACCAGACCTTCCATTTCCTCCACCCCATAATGACCCTGGGTCCATACTCCCAGAGAGTTAATGAATAAGGAAGCTATCAGAGGAGGGGATGGGATACAGAGTTCTGGTGATAGGAACTGTGTAGAATTGTACCCCTCTTATTCTATGGTTTTGTCAGTGTTTCCTTTTTATAAATAAAAGTAAAAAATAAAAATAAAAAAATAGATTTAAACTCAATTACAATGTGGAAAATAGGTGCAAGCATATAGCTCATTTGGCAAATGCCAGAAAATCTAGCACCATATGGGAGCATGTCCTCAGGGAAAGTTCCATAAACAGTAGAGTGGTGTCACGTGTCTCTTCATCTCTTTCAATTCTCTCTCTGTCTCTCTCTATCTTAAAAAAAGTTCATGGGCCCAGTGAAATTGCACAGATTCAAGAACCTATTATGCAATAATTTAAATTTTCTACTAGATTTGAAAAGTAGGTTTTCTGTAAGCTTGTGCACCTATGAGTGGAGAATCATCAAATACAATGCAATAGATAACTCCCACATGATAAACTTAAGATTGAGTATTTGATATTTGTTCCATTAGTATATAGAATAATATTTCATGATAGAAGCAAAATTTTTATTAGACATATATCAAAGAACTTTATTGAAAATATTTTTCTTTCTCCATATGTGCTTTTTACTCCTTTGTTGGAAATCACTTGCCCAAATATATGAAAATTTATTTTCAGAAACAATCATATTATTTATTCAAACTGTGAATATTTCTGCTTAAAGTATGAGCTCAGAAATCATACATATCTGGGGAAGATGTAGGCCCTACTATTAACCAGATAACAAAATTCTTTCTTTTTATTTAATTATGTTGAATACAGACAGAGGGAAATTGAGAGGAAAGAGGTACAGAAAGGAAGAAAGAGAGACACTTGCAGCACTATTTCACTGCTTATGAAGCTTTTCCCCTGTAGGTGGGTCTGAGGGTTTGAACTACTTCTTTTTTCATGGTAATGTGTATACTTCACTGGATGTGCCACTGGTTAGCCTCAGATTTATAAAAAAAAAAAAATCCTCAGATTTACAATCTATAAAATTATAGTAATATCATCAATTCAATTTGCTTTCTTAGGGACTAAATGAAGTTTTTTTTCAATTAAGTTCTTAGTGTTGTGATAGGCACAGAATATATAGTTCACAAAATATATAATTTTAAGTAATAAAATGGTACTAGTGAAAATGAAATGATATGGTTTAACAATATGTACAAACATATCCCTAAGAAAACAAAGTATTATTCCTACTTAAGATTATACAGTCGTATTTAAAAATTTTCATTGGCGGGGCGGAGACTAGATGACCACTTGGAGACAACACTTAGTGTAAGCTCCAAAAAGAAACAACTTACAACCTGGGATTCTCTGGAGAGGGGAGGATATCTGGGTTGTCTGTGTAAAGGGTGAATAAGGGGTGGTCAGGGTGACACCAAAATAGAGTCTTATAAACCACTCTTGGGCTGGCAAACAGAGGTCAAAAGGACAAAGAAAGGAAAATCTTTGGCTTGACTATTTCTGAACTCACCCTTTCCTCCCACCCCAGAACCCCTCCCCATAGGCCAGCTAGCTGTTCCTAGCAGGCTTCTTGTGGAGCTATTTTCTTTACCAAGATTCCTGGCTCAAAAGGAATGTCATTCCATGCCTTTTTCCTTTTTCTTCTCCTCTTCTTTTTGAAGGGGGCTGGAGTTCTATTTGAGTGATAGAATACCTGACCAATCAGGACCTCAGCCCTGCCTGGGAAAGACTAGCTGGAGTTTTCTGGTTTGTTTGTTTTTTGTTTTTTATACTTCTTATATTTGGCGGTCTTTGCTTGGCTTAGGAAAGGGACCAGGCTGCATGCAGCCAATCTGGAGTGATCCAAGCTGCAGACTAACTGTTAGGGTTTTTTTTTACTCTATTTTATTTTATTATTCTTAATAATAATAAAAAAAATTTTCATTGGCAATGGGTGTATAGAATGTAATTGTGGTGTAAAGAGACCCTCCTTACACTCTAAAATATGAAAGTCCAATGGTGATGATATATTTTCTGTAATTTACCAGCATCCTCTGATGATTATTGGAGACAAAAAGAATAAATCTTTAATTTTCAGTTGATAGCTTGAGTTTCTAGCTTTTAAAAATTTATTTAAGAAAGGAGACATTAACAAAACCATAGGATATGGGGAGTACTGCTCCACACAATTCCCAACACCCTATCTCCATATCCCATCCCCTCCCCTGATAGCTTTCCCATTCTCTATCCTTTTGGGAGTATGGACCCAGGGTTGTTGTGGGTTGCAGAAGGTGGAAGGTCTGGCTTCTGTAATTGCTTCCTTGCTGAACATAAGCTTTGATTGGTCACTCCATACTTCCATTCTGCCTCTCTTTTTCCCTAGTATGGTGGGTCTTTGGGAAAGTGGAGATCCAGGACACATTGGTGGGGTCTTCAGTCCAGGGAAGTCTGGTTGGCATCATGCTGGCATCTGGAACCTGGTGGCTGAAAAGAGAGGTAACATACAAAGCCAAACAAATTGTTGAACAATCATGGACCTAAAGGCTGGAATAGTACAGATGAAGTGTTGGGGGGGGGGTATTCCCTGCAGACTCTTGTGTACTTTTGCTTTCAGGTATATATTTTTCCCTGGTTTATGGACACATGTGAACATATGCTCTATCTCAGGGGACTTGGACTATATCTAGGTTTGGAGACTTTATTGGGGAGTGGACCACTTGGAATGGAATTAGAGAATACTATGAAAGGAAAGGTCTCACCTGAGTAATGAAGCTGAAGTGTTGTCATTCCACACCTGAAGTCTCTGGACACAGTCTGAAGTGAAGCATGCTGGGGTGGCACTCATTGCGTTGACTAGGTTGCGATCCGTGGATGCAATATTATTTGATTTGAATTGAGAGAAGCATGCAGGAAAGTGGGCCCCACCCTAAGGTTCCAGGACTGGGGGAAATATAGGCTCTATGTGGAAATGTGAGGTTCCTGCTGTCTTAGGGTTCATGAAGACAATGGCTAGTTATTGTTATCATCTCATTATTTGGTAATTGGGTTAACTTAGAAACTTTAAAAAAATATATATGACAACTCTGTGACATTTTGATGAGTTACAATAGTTAAATTATGCCACAAAGTGATGACTTACCCTCAGCTGTTATTTATAAATGCAGAAATATTAAGCAATGCATTTTACATAATTAATTATACTGTGAACAAAAAGTTTAGTGATCTGATACATAATCTCTTATTCTTTTATGTCATATAGTCACATTTGCATTGTTTTTTTAAAAAATTTCTTTATTGGAGAATTAATATTTTACATTCAACAGTAAATACAATAGTTTGTACATGCATAACATTTCCAGTTTTCCTTATAACAATACAACCCCCACTAGGTCCTCTGTCATCCTTCCTGGATCTGTATTCTCCCCATTTACCCACCCCAGAGTCTTTTACTTTGGTGCTACATTGTTTTAATATTAAGCTGCTTAAAATAAACTTGAGCAAACGGAGGAGGTTGATACTTTTTTTTCTTTCAGTAAGCAATCTTCCCCTTTTAAATATGTATGTCCTTAATCTACAGAAAAAAGTAAAAGAAAGAGAAGACACAGAATTCAAAGTTTTTTTTTTCCTTAAAGACTTTCAATATTTGTTTGTTTGTTTGCCAGAGCTCTGATCAGCTCTAGCTTATGGTGGTGTGGGGGATTGAACCTGGAACTTTAGTGCCTCAGGCATGAGAGTCTGTTTGCATAACCATTATGCTATCTACCCCTGCCCAAGACCTTTAATTTTTATATAACCTGTATAGTCAAATTTATTCCCTTGAAACCTCTCCACAGTTTTAGAGCTGCTTTGAGCTGTGCCAACTTTTAGTGGAAAATGTATTTAATCCCTTCTTCTTCTTCTTCTTCTAGCGTTTGCCATTTAATCCCTAAATCAATGCTTTTTAATTTCTGATGCATTTTAATGAGTATAGAGGAACCATGAGAATAAATAATGACAAATATGAAGAATAAGCAAGACAAGAAATAGAGGACAGTTGAAAGTTTCTTTACTGCCTTTTTTCCAGACCATGTCAGTTATATTATTCAATTTCTCTGGAGAAATTGTAATTCTAGTAAGAAATGAAATTTTTTGCAGTATTTTTTCTCTATATAGTTTTTTGCTAAAAAAAAAAAACTATTTTTTTCTCCTTATACACTGACATTTTGGCAAATCTAACAAAAATTTAGAACAGTGGTTGTCATGTTTACTGCTTTGGAAAGAAAATAGATTTTCTGATTTTCAAAGTTGCTCTTTCATCTATTTTTAACCAGTATCAAAAATGAAATAATGGGTGGGGATAGATAGCATAATGGTTATGCAAAGAGGCACTCATTTGGGAGTCAGGCTGTAGCGCAGCGGGTTAAGGGCAGGTGGCGCAAAGCACAAGGACCGGCATAAGGATCCCGGTTTGAACCCCGGCTCCCCACCTGCAGGGGAGTCGCTTCACAGGCGGTGAAGCAGGTCTGCAGGTGTCTATCTTTCTCTCCTCCTCTCTGTCTTCCCCTCCTCTCTCCATTTCTGTCTGTCCTATCCAACAACGACAACAACAATAATAAATAACTACAACAATAAAACAAGGGCAACAAAAGGGAATAAATAAATAAAATTAAAAAAAAAAGAGGCACTCATTCCTGAGACTTTAAAGTCCCAGGTTCAATCCCCCGAACCACCATAAACCAGAGCTGAGCAGTGCTCTGGTAAGAAAAAAGAAAAGAAAAGAAATAAACATCTCTTTTACACACATATGACATTCAGACAAATGTCTTTCTGAGACAGGAAAGATGTGATTTAGATCACATTTAGAAAGGATGAAACATATTTTCCAGTTGTACAACAAAGAATAATGGTAAAACCAAACAAACATTAATGAGGATGGTAAGCTTTATTTATTATTGTAAAATTCCAACCAAGAATATGCAAAGGATTTTTAGTAGTTTTTTTTTTAATTTCAAATTATTGTGATGTGGCTTTTGTATTTATAAATTAGTTTTTTTCAATTATTGTTATCATTATTTTTGCTACCAGGGTTATTGTTGGGACTTGGTACTGGCATTATGAATTTGCTGCTCCTGGTGGCCAATTTTTCCTTTTTTTTTTTTTTAGACATTATCCTTTTTTAAAATTTTTTATTATCTTTATTTTATTTGATAGAGACAGCAAGAAATCAAGAGGGAAGTGTGTAAAAGAGAGGGAGAGAGATACAGAGTCACCCGCAACACTCCTTCACTACTTGCAAAACTTTCCTCCTGCAGGTGGGGACAAGGGGCTTGAACCTGGGTCCTTATGCACTGTAATGTGTGTGCTCAACTAGGTGCACCACCACTGCTCCTCCCCTTTAAAATTTGATTGATTGGACAGAAAGAAATGGAGAGAGGGGGAGGCAGAGAGGGAGAGAGGAAGACACATGAAGACCTGCTTCACCATTTGTGAAGTGACACCCCCCCCTCCCTGCACATCGGTATTTTTAATTTTTGTGTGTGTTTGTGAGTAGATAGCACAATGGTTATGCAGACAGACATTCATGTCTGAGGCTCTGAGGTCCCAGGTTTAATCCCCACACCACCATAAACCAAAGCTGAGCAGTGCGCTGGTCAAAAAACAAAAGAAAGGGGGCCCGATGGTAGTGCACTGGGTTAAGTGCACAGAGTGCAAAACACAAGGACCAGTTTAAGGATCCTGGTTCAAACCCCAGCTTCCCACCTGCAGAGGGCGGGGTCATTCCACAAGCGGTGAAGTATGTCTACAGGTGTCTATCTTTTTCTCCCCCTTTTTATTTTTCCCTCCTCTCTCAATTTCTCTCTGTCTTATCCAACAGCAGCAGCAACAACACCAATAACAGAAACAATAACAATGCAAAAAAATTGCTGCTAGTGTAGGCACCAAGTCCCAGCTATAACCCTGGAGGCAAAAAAAAAAATGTGGCCTATGAAAAATTACAGTGATTTTACCTCACTGATACTAAGGAAATCTTAGAATGGAATTCTATTACAATATGTCCAAAACTAAAATTTTAGTGATATCAGTGTAGGAACACACACACACACACACACACACACACACACCTTGAAACTGCTTTTAAATTATACTCTTGTACACTATTCATTCATTATTCAAAACTCAATTATAAAAACTGCTGTGATGCTAACGATGTTCATTTTTTTTCTTTTAATTTCCGCAATAATCAAAGAAATCAATTATAGTGAACTGACTACAAATAGCATAATCATGTTTATATAACTCCCCCCTGCATTATGATCAAGGCAATCTAACTCCATAAGCAAAAGAGATCCTGCACATAGCTTCCTAAAGAAGAAGGAGATGCAAATAGTTTTCTTTCCTTCACTTACTTATTATATTTCAACAAGGCCTAGAATTTCATTGTATTTATTAAATTTTATACAAGCTGTGAAAAATTTGCATTAGAATATATTATTAAGGGGCTGGGCGGTGGTGCAGTGGGTTAAGCGCACATGGTGCAAAGCACAGGGACCAGCATAGGGATCCTGGCTAGAGCCCCCAGCTCACCACCTGCAGGGGAGTCGCTTCACAGGCGGTGAAGCAGGTCTGCAGGTGTCTTTCTCTCTCCCTCTCTGTCTTCCCCTCCTTTCTTCATTTCTCTTTGTCCTGTCCATCAACGATGACATAAATAACAACAACAACAATAGTAACCACAGCAATGATGGACAAGAACAACAAAAGGAGAAAAATGCCCTCCAGGAGCAGTGGATTCATAGTGCAGGCACCAAGCCCCAGCAATAACCCTGGAAGTGAAAAAAAAAGTGAAATTTATTTTATTATTAAAAAATATTTTATTATTAAAATATTTATTAAAAATATTATTAAAAATATTTACAGGTGCCAGGTGATGGTACACCGGTTGAGTGCATGCAGTGGAGGATAGCTATCATGGTGCACAAGGACCCAAGCTCAAGCCCCTGATCCCTACTTGCAGAGGGAATGCTTCACGATTGTTGAAACAGTGCTGCAGGTGTCTCTCTTTCTCTCCCCCTCTCTGTCTCCTCTTCCCCTCTCAATTTCTCTCTGTCCTATCAAATACAAGAAAGGGAAAGAAAAAGAAAAGTAACAAATGGCCATCAGACACATCAGAAGTCTAGGTTCTTTACACTGAAGCCAAGCCCCAGCAATAACCCTGGTGGTAATAACTAAATAATTTATCAACCAGTCCACTCTGTTGAGCTCCTAATGTGCAAAAGTTCTCTGTTAAGTACTTCAAGTAGCACTTGGA